>NC_091950.1:183999884-184029884 GCF_031021105.1 Erythrolamprus reginae
TGAATTTAAACATGCCTGGGATAAACATATATCCATTGTAAGATAAAATACAGGAAATAGTATAAGAGCAGACTAGATGGACCATGAGGTCTTTTTCTGCCGTCAGTCTTCTATGTTTCTATGTTTCTATTAAAAAATTTAAATAGTAATTTTAAAAAAATTAGGTGAATTTTATAGAGTCCATCTTTATTATTTTCAAAGAAAATAAACACATTTGGACAAGTAAAACATTGGATTTACAATGATTTTTTAAAATCACAGTAATAATTTACCTTTCTTTGTATTCTGTTCGATACACCAGACTTCCCACTATGTCCACAACCTCTCCAACACGAACCCTTTTCTATTCTTTTCGAACAAAATGGAATTTTAAACAATTTTGCAATCTGTTGCACAATCATTGCAAGCGATCAAGAAACAGCTCTCTGATTCTGTCTCTGAAAACACAAATGTAGATTTGCCAATATTCGAAGGCAACCTGTTGGTGCCTGCTAAGGCCTTGAAGATGATTCTGTTCACCAAACTGATACACTGGCTCTCCATCTACCTCTTACCTTTGGATACCTGGAAAGGCTGTGAAGAAGCAGGAAAGGCAGAACAGTTTCTCTTCCTTTGGCAACTTCTGGAACCCTGGAGAATCCTAAAACAATTGCCTTCTAGTCTTCTTACACCGCCTCATATATAGTGTTCGGCTCCAGTAAGCACTTACGAGACTGCATCATTGCTGACAGTTTACTCAATTTGAAAAAAAAAAAAGAATCAAATGAACAAATCCTGTTGTTTGCCATTCGGAAATTTTTTTCAACTGATTTCACACACTTATTCTGTTTACTTTGACATTAGGGGTGCCATATGATCTACCGTTAGAAGAAAGGCCACAAGAGCTCACTGTCAAAAGAATTATCTCTCCTAGTGATTCCGGAGTGATCCATTGTGGGAGTCAAGTAGCCAAGAAACAAAGTATTACGGGTGCTTTTCAAATATACCTATTTAAGTATGCTGTTTATTTTACCATCTTAACTCCAGAGGTACAATCCTGTCCCTGTTCAGCTTTTAACCAGAGACATTAATAGTGCTCATGATGCCCTTAGTGAAACTTTGATATATTGATAATTGCTTAGATCGGGGCACAGCAGTCTTGGAAATTTAAGGACAATCCTGACAGCAGGCCCAATGGTTAAGAGCTCATGAGCTGCCATTTAATGACAATTGTCCCTTTCCATCCATCTGGGCTACATTCAGGGATCGGCTACTGCCCGGACAGCAGGGGGGAAACGCAGTGGGTGGCGAAAATGGAGTTACACCCCAGAGCACCCAATTTGCACTGAAAGATGTTGAAAGAAAATGCAGGGCGTCCTACATAAGCCACGCCCACAGTGTGGTAGTAAAACATTTGGTAGCCCTTCACTGGCTACATTATGGATTTGGTTTTTTAACATTAAATATTACTAGGGTTTCAAGTAATAAGTAAATATTATGTAATCAAGTATTATTTATGATCAAGTAATAAGTAAATGTTAAGTATCAAGTAAATATTACTTGGGTTTTAACTCCAGGGGGAGTTGATTTGGAATCAACTCCCCCCAGAGATTCGCACTACCCCCTCCCTTCTGGCCTCTCGTAAGGTTTTGAAAACACATCTTTACCGGCAGGCCTGGGGCCGTTTTGGGTTTTTTTTTAAATATTTTTTTATTGTTTTTTCTAATAATAATAATAATAATAATAATAATAATAATAATAATAATAATAATAAAACATTCACACAACATATAACAATGTGCTCAATGCTCAAAGTGCCCACAACCAAACAACATTCATATCCCTCCCCCCAAATGGGGGCATATTTTCTATATACCATTTTAACTTAACAGCAATATTTACATATTATAAAGTATTATAAAGTAATTCTAATTTATTCTTTATACCTTGGTCTCGAGTTCTACTCACCACGTATCCACTTACCTTGTCCCATCGTCCCATCAGTTCCTGCAGATTAGTTTCATTGGCCGAATTCATCCTCTTATCCATAATCTCAAACTAGATATGATCCACCATGTACCGATACCAATTTTGGGGGCCGTTGAGGGTTGACATCCCACTCCAGTCGATAGTATGAGTGGGATTGGATGAGTTTGGATGAATGGGTTTAATGTTGGGGATTTTAAGACCTGGGTTTTAGGGTGGAGGTTTATAATTTATACCTGTAATTTGCATTTATTTTATTCTGTAAGATGCCCAGAGTCCCCTGGAAAAGGGCAGCCTAGAAATTTGATAGATAGATAGATAGATAGATAGATAGATAGATAGATAGATAGATAGATAGATAGATGATACACTTTCAACTGAATTCTGAGTGAATTTCTTCATATCTGAAGTCAGAAGACCAGAGGTGGGTTGTTGGCAGTTCGGACTAGTTCTATAAAACTGGTAGCAGGAATTTCACTCCGCTCGTCGAAATGGGAGCAATGGCTGGCTGGCCACGCCCCAGAACCAGCTCTCTCGACGGTGCCATAGGTACTGGCATCTTGTTTTTGACTTCTATGTGTGTGCAGAAGCCAAGTTTTCAACAGTGTATGTGGCACGGGAATAAGTGAACCAGCGGTGAGGTAAGTTAGAACCCAACCCTGCAGAAGACTATTAAGTAGCCCCTTAACAGAATGAATCTATTCATACGTGGTTCAAAACAGTTATAGTGGTACCTCTACTTAAGAGCTTAATTCATTCCGTGATCAGGTTCTTAAGTAGAAAAGTTTGTAAGTAGAAGCAATTTTTCCCATAGGAATCAATGTAAAAGCAAATAATGCATGTAAACCCATTAGGAAAGAAACGAAAGCTCAGAATTTGGATGGTAAGAGGAGGAGGAAGAAGAAGAGGAGGAGGACAGTTACTATTGAAGGAAGAAGGTGAGGTGAGGAGAATAAAAGAAAATCCAAAACTTTAAGGCTTAAAAAAAAGCAGCAAGGAGGAGTGGCAAGGAGGAGCACACACTTCCCATGTACCTGGCACCAGGCTGCCCCCCATACATTGTGCAAGAGAGAGAAACCCAGGTGGGTGAGAGGGAGGAACCTCCCACTCCTTTGACGGAAAGGCAGCAGCAGCTGCTGCTGCTGCCTGCTTCCTCTTCCTTACCATGCGGAATGGCTCCCCTCTCCTCTCACTCGCTCACTTTGTAGCCGGCGTCTTTCATTCACTGTGGTGACTCCATGGTTTGGCCAGGGTGAAGTGCCCCCTTTTGCCTTTCCGCGCCCAGATGCTCCAGGAGGAAACCTCGTGCCGGGTGTGTCGGAGGCAGCACAAGGGAGTCACCACAGCAAAGTGGTTTATTCCCTCTCCAAGCGCCCAGAGAAAGGAAAACACTCCATTCACTCTGGTCTGCCCAGAGCAAAGGGAGTGTTTCTTTTCTCTGGGTGCTGGCAGAGGTTTATTCCCTCTTCAAGTACCCAGAGAAAGGAAAATGTTTTGTTCGCTCTGGACTGCCAAAGCCTCCTTAAGCGCCACCGAAAGGCTCCTCTGCCAGCCCAGAAAAGCCTGAAATAGCCGGGATTAAAGGAGGGATGGCAGAAAACTGGCCGGGCCTTTGTGCCGCTCTCAAATCTCCTGGGAAATTTTTCTGGGCTCGGGTTCTTAAGTAGAAAATGGTTCTTAAGAAGAGGCAAAAAAATCTTGAACACCTGGTTCTTATCTAGAAAAGTTCTTAAGTAGAAGCATTCTTAGGTAGAGGTACCACTGTATTTTGTATTTAATATTCAGGAAAGTAAGAATAACAATCACAATCATAATTTTAATTCTCTACCATTTATGATAATTTCTCTCTTTCATATTCTCTCTTCCTTCCTCTCTCAGGTACATTAATAGGTATGTACCAGTGGTGGTTTGCTACCTGTTCACCCCGGTTCAGGCAAACTGGTAGCGGCGGTGGCGGGAGGCTCTGCCCACCTGCCTTGACATCATCACAGGCGATCTGCACTTGGAGAGAAGGTTCTGCTTATGTGCAGAAGCACCATGCACATGCATGTTCACAGTTCCAAACTGGAAGCAAAGGTAAGTGAAACCCACATCTGGTATTTACCATGTAGCAGCTGTGTATTCCCCTGAATCTGGCTATCCCCAGAGCAGAGGTTACTCTATCTTGTATCAGCTTTACCACATGCACGTGGTAAGAGTGTTGCATTCTTTTTCTTATCTCCACGTTATCTTCTCTTTTACACCTGTGTTTCTGTTACCATCGAAACCTGATAGCACATAAGTCCAAAAGGCAAAATCAGCAGCATATTTGAATCTTAAAGTTGAAATGAGAAGATCCAGATCATAGGTCATTCATATTTCCTGTTCCTCAGGCTTCTTTCTTTGTTTGTTTTGACAAGTACGTATTGGTGGTGTATAAAGATATAATAATATTCATATACATGATACTAGTAAAAAAGAAACATTAGGATAGGGGATGGAAGGCATGCTGGTGCACTTATGCACACCCCTTACTGACCTCTTAGGAATCGGGAGAGGTCAATAGTGGATAGTCTAAGGGTAAAGTTTTTACCCTTAGGTTAAAAAAAATTACCCTTAGGGGGTTAGGTGATGATACTACCGAGTCTGGTAGTGAGTTCCATGCATCAACTATTTGGTTACTAAAGTTGTATTTCCTGCCGTCGAGTTTAGAACGGTTTACTTTAAGTTTGTATCTGTTGTGTGCTCATGTGTTGTTGTGGTTGAAGCTGAAGTAGTCATTGACAGGAAGGACATTGTAGCAGATGATTTTATCAGCTATGCTTAGATCGTGTTTAAGGCGACATAGTTCTAAGCTTTCTAAACCCAGGATTGTAAATCTAGTTGCGTAGGGTATTCTGTTGCAAGTGGAGGAGTGAAGGGCTCTTCTGGTAAAATATCTCTGGACATTTTCTAGAGTGTTTATGTCCAAAATGTGGTGTGGGTTCCAGACAGATGAACTGTATTTAAGGATTGGTCTGGCGAAAGTTTTGTATGCTCTGGTTAGTAGTAGTTTGAAATTACTGGAGCAGAAGCTACGTGAGATGAAGTTAACAGCTCTTGAAGCCTTTTTGGTGATGTTGTTGCAGTAATGTTTGCATTAACCCAACTTCAAGGTTCATCTCTTTCCATACTATGAAATAGGCAATATATTGGGAAGCTGCTTATCTAATTCCAGGGACAAGACAAATATCAGCACGGAGAACAGGAAGTCAGTGATTGCATTTTAGCAGCTCAAAGGAAGCTATTAAATGTGATTCGTGAATTTACAACTTTTGGAAATGTGACTAAGTCTATTAGCTGGCTGTAGTGTCAATGCTTTTTCCAAAAATAGTCCTTTTAATAATTCTGTAAAACTATATAGCAACATTTTCTCCTGAAGCCTCAGACTATGTGGACATCAATGATCCATGAAATGACAACTTTGATCTATTTTATGGGCTCCAAGCCACATCACCAAGATTATTTGTCAAAAATTTTTATCTTACCTTTCCCACATTTTAAAATATTCATTTTTCTATAACTATTTTGGGAAAATTTCCACAATTAGGGAGAAAATGTTGTGAAAAATCCATTTTTAAAAAAACTTCACTATTTAAACCCAGCATCCTCAATATGGACTCACAAATATCTCCTCTGGAAACTGCCAGTTACGATACCTGAGTGATTTTATTTGACTTTCTTTTTATTTATTTTAATATTATAACATAATTAGGAAGTAAGCAAGCATGATTAGGCAGTAAGCAAGCATTGATGGATGATCTCTGGTGGGCCCTGGTTTATCTTCTGTTCTGGTGCTTCGTGACCTCTCAGCGGCTTTCGATACCATCGACCATGTTATCCTTCTGTGCCGGCTGGAGGGGTTGGGAGTGGGAGGCACTGTTCTTCAGTGGTTCTCCTCCTACCTCTCCGGTCGGTCACAGTCGGTGTTAGTGGGGGGTCAGAGGTCGACATCTAGGCTTCTCCCTTGTGGGGTGCCTCAGGGGTCAGTCCTCTCCCCCCTGCTAATTAATATCTACATGAAACCACTGGGTGAGATTATCCAAGGGCATGGGGTGAGGTATCATCAGTACGCTGATGATACCCAGCTTTACATCTCCACCCCATGTCCAGTCAATGAAGCAGTGGGAGTGATGTGCCGGTGCCTGGAGGCTGTTGGGGTCTGGATGGGTGTCAACAGACTCAAACCCAGCCCTAATAAGACAGAGTGGCTGTGGGTTTTGCCTCCCAAGGACAATTCCATCTGTCCATCCATCACCGGGGGGGGGGGGGACTGTTGACCCCCTCAGAGAGGGTCCACAACTTGGGCATCATCCTCAATCCACAGCTCACATTAGAGAACCATCTTTCAGCTGTGGCGAGGGGGGTGTTTGCCCAGGTTTGTCTGGTGCACCAGTTGCGGCCCTATCTGGACCTGGAGTTACTGCTCACAATCACTCATGCCCTCATCACCTCGAGGCTTGACTACTGTAACGCTCTCTACATGGGGCTACCTTTGAAGAGTGTTCGGAAACTTCAGATCGTGCAAAATGCCCATGTAACACCAACACTCCGCTATCTGCATTGGTTGCCGATCAGTTTCTGGTCACAATTCCAAGTGTTGGTTATGACCTATAAAGCCCTTTATTGCATCGGACCAGAATATTTCCAAGACCACCTTCTGCCGCACGAATCCCAGCGACTGGTTCGGTCCCAGAGAGTTGGCCTTCTCCAGGTCCTGTCGACTAAACAATGTCGTCTGGCGGGACCCAGGGGAAGAGCCTTCTCTGTGGGACCAAACCGGTCACTGGGATTTGTGCGGCAGCAGGCGGTCTCAGAGATATTCACTATATGCTTATATAGTGTTATGTATGGTATGCTTATGTTGTATGTTTTTTAAAATAATGGGTTTTTTAGATATTTTTTAAATATTAGATTTGTTTATTGTATACTGTTTTATTGTTGTTGTGAGCCGCCCCAAGTCTGTGGAGAAGGGCAGCATACAAATCTAATAAATAAATAAATAAATGCTGCAAAAAGAAAAAATTGAAATTTCAAGCATCGCTTTTTCAAAAAATTTCAATTACTATTTCTGATCCCTGCGCATCTTTCAGAGGTATTTTTCAAAAAATAAATTTGATTAAAAGTTGCAGTCCGATGTTTTATTTGGAGGTGTTCCCACTGGAGGTTCCACCACCACCAAAATAGGACTTCTTGAAAATCCACAGAAATGAAATTTTATCCGTTTGCATTCCAATAAATGAGGATTTGAGGATTGTTTATGCCTATGAACATAACCAAGTTTATGAGACTGATCATAATATCCTGTCAGAATCCTAGACATAGGTCCAGAAAGATTGAACTGTCACTGAAACAACAGTTGATGGTCACAAGAATGGAATGGACAGCAATGATTCATGCATTTAACTTGGCTTACTGAAATTGTTAAAAATGAAGTTTACAGATTGCGGAAGTGTTCACCCAAGTTAAAGACATCATTTTGAACTGGGCTTCCTTTGGCAAGGGGTAGTATCCCTGGCATAAAATGAATTGTGTTCATATATCCCAAAATCAGAGAGGACACATGCAATTGTAGACTATAATGGAACATACAAGTCTTTGGAGCATAAATTCAGGATTTTGTGTAGCAGAATCAGCAAGAAGTTCCCAAATGCAACAGACCTGTCTTAACACATGCTCAAAGTTGTTGTTGTTTTTTGCCACGTACAATTCTGTTCACATTCAGTAGAGCTAGCCCTCGATTTACAAGCACAGCTGAGCCCAAAATTTCCATTGCTGAGCAAGAAAACTATTGAGTGAGTTTTATCCCATGGTATGCTGCAATGGTCGTAAGTGTGGAAAACAGTCATATGTAACTTTTTTCAGTGCCATTGTTACTTTGAATGATCACCAAACAAATGGCTGTAAGATACAGGATTCGGTTTGGGTGGTGCTGGTCCATGGCCACCGCCATATTTTGGGGGGGGGGGGAATTTTGCTGAATTTCTCTGTGTTTGGATGACTTTTCCTCTTCTGCTGCTTGAAAAAGAGCCCTCCCCTCCTGCTCCCAGGTTAATAGTAACCTTTATTTCTTCACCCAAAGCACAGCTGATCAGTTCCTCAGCTGTATTTCAGGCTAATTCCTGATTCTGAGCATGCACGGAAGTAAAATCATGTTAAGGGACGTTGCAATGCGAACAGGTGGCAAAGGTAAGTGGAACCCACTCCTGTATTTTATTAACATGATCCGTATACTCTCAGCTATACTGTTCCAATGTTGAGAGAGTGTGATTAAGGAAGACAGCCATTAAGAATAAACACGTGTATTCACAGAGCATCAATTGAGGGTCATGGGAACCATAGGAAGAAAGCTGATCTATTGTTTGAGGAACTTATATGAGTCTAAGATGCCATACTCTTCTGGCACTTCAAATTCTGCAGGTAGCATCCCATAGAACAGAGGTTTATTTCCATTAAACAAAATTCCATGAGTCTTTCCTCACTGCTGAACTGAGATGGCAAAATGCTATTAATGGCATGAAATTGGTGGCTCTCTGTCTATTTGTCAATACTAATCTGGAGAGAATGGGAATGATAGGGGAAAGAATACTGAATGCTATCAGTCACACTTATGGCAAGGGATAGAGTTAAGACAACTTCTTAGGGACAACACAGGAGAATGATATCGGCCCACAATTAGGTACAACGGGGAACAGTTGCAGGAACAGCCAGCCAGAAATGAGATTAACTTTAAAATAAGTTATTTATTGCCCAGCTTTTATATACACTTCTCAAAAAAGTAAAAGGAACACTTAACAACATAATATAACTCCAAGTAAATCAAACATCTGTGAAATCAAACTGTCCACTTAGGAAGGCAATCAATTTCACATGCTGTTGTGCACATTCAACTTTGTGTAGAACAAAGGATTAAATGAGAATATTTCATTCATTCATACCTAGGATGTGTTATTTGAGTGTTCTCTTTTTTTTTTAGAATATGTTTTTAAAATTGGCATGGCAGTATTACTGGATAACTTTTAAAATTAGAAACGAGTGTATTTTATCAGCCTATTTTCAGCATTTTTGTGCATTTGTCACAAAGATAGGACCCCGGCATTAGACAGCAGAGGGCGTATGGCATACAGTCTCATCCGTCATTTAGCATTTCCATGAACAGAGAACCTGGTTCAATTGAGCTTTCATTGGCAAGACGCAGCTCTGGAAACGTACATACAAATATATCTCACACCATTCCTGCTAAGTGCAACACAATATGGTAAAAAAAAATATCTAGAGTTACAATAATAAAAGACAGGCAACATTAGCAAGGTACTAATGTGCTTTATAATTTGGGTTTTTAGCTCAGGCACATGTACAAGTCACAATTTTAAAAATGTATGTAAAAAGCTTAGATATTGTATAAACATCAGTTGCTCACCACAACATGGCATAAATAGAAATACAGTTCTTTTTTTATTATCATTTTATGTTTTAATTTTATTCAAAACAAAATTAAAATACAAAATCCCCCCCCCCAAAAAAAATTCCAAAGGGACAAAAGAAAAAACTCACACAAAGCAATCAGAATTTAAAAGGTGCATAAAAAAGACATATACATATTATCCCCTCCAGTTGAACACTGATGAATATGTTACTACACCATTAGTTCCCATCTCTTGTGAAACAGGCCCTCCAAAATTTTTTAAACTACTGGATATAGATTCAGTTCTGAAGTGAGCTTATCCTCCTCCAGTTCATGCAAAAAAGGAGGGGATTTTTTTTTTTAAAAAAAACTGTAAAGTACTTCTAAATGCAGTCTTTGACATTTCTCATTGAAAATAATTTATGATGCCACTTAACAAGTTATTAAACCAATTCTGCACAATACACTAAACATCTGCACCCTGTAATTGCAACTTGTTTGGCTCTGGGGAAGAAAAACAGAGATGCAATTGTAATCTAGATGCAATTTGTGTTTCTGTTGATGAAAATATATGAAGTCAGACACTACTTGTCTGGCTGAAGATGAGTTTTTGCGGTCGGTGTTGGAACAACAGTATCTGTGTGATAACCTCAGCATTCAATCGTTTGTGTCATGGTTCTGTTGGGGTGCTACAATGTTGTTTTTATGAATTTAGTTCCAGTGGGAAGAGGAGTATTATAGCTTGCTTCAAGCATCATTTTCACCTGTTCAGTTCCAAATACAAAGAGCACTAGTGATCGAAGGGAAGCAATAATCCCTAGGCCTTCAAGTTCAACATAGTCTGGGACAAGGAATCTGGTTTTCCACCAATCACTTTTATAAGAGCTACAAATCTTCTAGGAAGGTTCCAGCCTATGTGGAACCATTGCAAACAATTGTGCCAGAAATGTGATCTTCCCTTAAGACACTACTATGACTAGGAAGAGGAAAGTTTGCAGAAAAATGCATATGTTGTACAGTGTTCCCTCGATTTCCACGGGGGATGCGTTCCGAGACCGCCCGCGAAAGTTGAATTTCCGCGAAGTAGAGATGCGGAAGTAAATACATTATTTTTGGCTATGAACAGTATCACAAGCCTTCCCTTAACACTTTAAACCCCTAAATTCCCATTTCCCATTCCCTTAACAACCATTTACTCACCATTATTACTGGTACTCACCATTGAATAAGACACTTAGTGATCCTGATATTTATAAACATAATTATTTATTAACAATAATTATTTTTTTTGTTATTTATTTGCAAAAATTATTAGTTTGGCGATGACGTATGACATCATTGTGTGGGAAAAACCGTGGTATAGGGAAAAAACCGCAAAGTATTTTTTAATTAATATTTTTTGAAAAACCGTGGTATAGGCTATTCGCGAAGTTCGAACCCGTGAAAATCGAGGGAACACTGTATATTAATCTCTTAGTTGCTCATCAAAATGCAGAAAGCATGACACTGTGCCTTAAAAAAACACTGACATTTGAGCAAGAAGGCTTTTTTTTACTTGTTGCTGCCTTTGGTTTGCAAAAGAGAGATGCCCAATTATATTACAGTACACAAAATCCAGGATTTCTTTATTGTTCGTATAGAAATTTTGTTCTTCATAGGGCTTGTCCTGCTTTGTTGTCTGTTTAGTTTTGCACTCTGCTTGCCTAATTCTCATAGCAACATTGCTCAGAAAACAATTGTGGCTTTTCTTTTTCAGACAGCTTCTTATATGCTGACTAGGACTGAGAGGCAGTGACTGGCCCGAGGTCCAATATTATATATTATTGATTGGAACTTTTTATCTATCTATCTATCTATCTATCTATCTATCTATCTATCTATCTATCTATCTATCTATCTATCTATTTATTTTGTCCAATACACAATGAGAGTTTTAGTGGGTATATATATACACACATAGTAAAATACATGATGACGGTTATAGAGGAGATACTCATAGTAAAATATATCTATGAAAGAATAGAAAAGAAGATATAGTAATAGAACATATCAATGAAAGAATAGAAGAAGAGATATAGGAATAGAAGAAAGGAATATGAGGTATAGGAGAGCAATAGGACAGGCACTCTAGTGCACTTGTACTCGCCCCTTACTGACCTCTTAGGAATCTGTGTAGGTCAACCGTAGATAATCTAAGGGTAAAGTATTGGGGGTTTGGGGATGACACTATGGAGTCCAGTAATGAGTTCCACGGTTCGACAACTTGGTTACTGAAGTCATATTTTTTACAGTCAAGTTTGGAGCGGTTAATATTAAGTTTAAATCATTGGGCTGATATTAATCTTGGTTTTAATGGATGTTCATTTGGGTTTCGATTGTTGGTGCTGGTTTATTATAATTGCTATTGCTGAGAAATAAATAGTGAACTAACTAATACAAGAGCAAGAATCACTTTTTTTTCTAATTTATACAAAAACACTGTTTGGGCAAACACGAACCAAGCCCAATTCTGTGCCTATAAAAAGACTACAATCTGGAACACCTTATTCTTCCTAACATAGCATCTTAAACAGTCCACCATTTCTTATTCTAGGAGATGCAGGCATATGGCCTAAATCAAGAATCAGGTTTCTAAGCATCCAGAGATTGATGAACTTTGCTCTCATCATTCTGAATCAAAAATTATGCTAACCAGAATAGTCAGGAACTGGAATACCGGTTCTGTGGCATGGCTGGACCTAGAGGGAGGAGTTCCTCTCTCGGAAATCTGTCCAGCTGGGTTTCGGGTGTGGCATCAACCTCGACCCCAGGGAAGGGGGGGGAGGAGTGGCTATTATAGCCAGGGAGAATCTTTGCCTGCGTAGGCTCATTGCTCCAGAGGTTGCGGGTTGCGAGTCCCTTCTGGTGAAGTTGGACTTAGGGGTTCAGGTGGGCTTGTTACTCACGTACCTGCCTCCCAGCTGCGTGTCAACAGCCCTGCCTGTGCTGCTTGAGGAGGTGGCCGGGTTGGCGGTGGAGTTCCCCGGACTTATTGTCCTGGGGGACTTCAACCTGCCATCACTCGGCGGTTCCTCTGGACTGGCACAGGAGTTCATGGCCACCATGACAGCCATGGACCTGACTCAAGTAGTTCAGGGTCCGACCCACGAGGGTGGGCACGCACCCGATATGATATTCCTCTCTGAGCAATTGAGTAATGGTCTGAGACTAAGGGGCTTAGAAGTGTTGCCTTTGTCATGGTCAGACCATTTCCTACTGCGGCTTAACTTCCTGGCCCCAATCCTTCCCTGCAGGGAGGCGGAACCAATTAAGTTGTTCCGCCCCAGACGCCTGATGGATCCAGAAGGTTTTCAGACGGCGCTTGGGGTCATTCCAGATACACTCGTTCACAGTTCGGCAGAGTCTCTTGCTGAGGCCTGGAACAAGGCTGCAGTAGGGGCTCTTGACCGGATTGCGCCGTTGCGACCTCTCCGCAGCACTAGACCCCGTAGAGCCCCATGGTACAACGAGGAGCTCCGGGAGTTGAAGCGCCAGAAGAGACGTCTGGAGAAGCGATGGAGGAAGAGTAAGTCTGAATCTGATCGAACACTTGTAAGAGCTCATATTAAGACTTACAAAGTGGCGCTCAAGGCGGCAAGATGCGCGTACCATGCTGCCTTGATTGCATCAGCGGAATCCCGCCCGGCCGCTCTGTTCAGGGTAACCCGCTCCCTTCTTAATCAGGGGGGAGTTGGGGAGCCCTTGCAGAGCAGCGCTGAGGATTTTAACACGTTTTTCGCTGATAAAGTCGCTCGGATCCGGGCGGAACTCGACTCCAATTGTAAAACAGAGTCGTCTGACAACGAGTCAGTTGAGGTGACTGGGGCTAAACGTCTTTGTCCACCTGTCTGGGCGAAGTTTGACTTGGTGTCACCTGATGAAGTGGACAAGGCCATTGGAGCTGTGAGTTCCGCCACCTGTTTACTGGATCCGTGTCCCTCTTGGCTGGTTTCGGCCAGTCGGGAGGTGACACGGAGCTGGGTCCAGGACATTGTCAATGCCTCCTTGGGGAGGGGGTCCTTCCCGGCCCTTTATAAGGAGGCACTTGTGCGCCCCCTCCTCAAGAAGCCTTCCCTGGACCCAGCCGTGCTTAATAATTACCGTCCAGTCTCCACCCTTCCCTTTATGGGGAAGGTTGTTGAGAAGGTGGTAGCACTCCAACTCCAGCGGTCCTTGGAAGAAGCCGATTATCTAGGTCCTCAGCAGTCTGGATTCAGGCCCGGCTACAGCACGGAAACTGCTTTGGTCGCGTTGATGGATGATCTCTGGCGGGCCCGGGACAGGGGCTTGTCCTCTGTCCTGGTGCTCCTTGACCTCTCAGCGGCTTTCGATACCATCGACCATGGTATCCTTCTGCGCTGGCTGGAGGGGTTGGGAGTGGGAGGCACTTCAGTGGTTCTCCTCCTACCTCTCCGGTCGGTCGCAGTCGGTGTTAGTGGGGGGTCAGAGGTCGACCTCGAGGTCTCTCCCTTGTGGTGTGCCTCAGGGGTTGGTCCTCTCCCCCCTGCTATTTAATATCTACATGAAACCGCTGGGTGAGATCATCCAAGGACATGGGGTGAGGTATCATCAATATGCCGATGATACCCAGCTGTACATCTCCACCCCATGCCCAGTCAACAAAGCAGTGGAAGTGATGTGCCGGTGCCTGGAGGCTGTTGGGGCCTGGATGGGTGTCAACAAACTCAAACTCAATCCAGACAAGACGGAGTGGCTGTGGGTCTTGCCTCCCAAGGACAACTCGATCTGTCCATCCATTACCCTGGGGGGGAATTATTGACCCCCTCAGAGAGGGTCCGCAACTTGGGCGTCCTCCTCGATCCACAGCTCACATTAGAGAAACATCTTTCAGCTGTGGCGAGGGGGGCGTTTGCCCAGGTTCGCCTGGTGCGCCAGTTGCGGCCCTACTTGGACCGGGAGTCATTGCTCACAGTCACTCATGCCCTCATCACCTCGAGGTTCGACTACTGTAACGCTCTCTACATGGGGCTACCTTTGAAAAGTGTTCGGAAACTTCAGATCGTGCAGAATGCAGCTGCGAGAGCAATTAAGGAGCTTCTCTAAGTATGCCCATATCACTCCAACACTCCGCAGTCTGCATTGGTTGCTGATCAGTTTCCGGTCACAATTCAAAGTGTTGGTTATGACCTATAAAGCCCTTCATGGCACCGGACCAGAATAACTTCGGGACCGCCTTCTGCCGCACGAATCCCAGCGACCGGTTCGGTCCCACAGAGTTGGCCTTCTCCGGGTCCCGTCGACTAAACAATGTCGTTTGGCGGGACCCAGGGGAAGAGCCTTCTCTGTGGCGGCTCCGACCCTCTGGAACCAGCTCCCCCCTGAGATTAGGATTGCCCCCACCCTCCTAGCCTTTCGCAAACTTCTTAAAACCCACCTCTGCCGTCAGGCATGGGGGAACTGAAACATCTCCCCCTTGCCCATGTTGTTTTGGTATTAGATTGATTGTATGCGTGTTTTGTTTATTTGTTTTAATACTCTGGGGTTGTTTTTTATGAATTTTAGCTTAAAATTGTCATTGGATTGGTGAGTATTGGATTGTCATTATGTATTGTTTTTGTCTTGCTGTGAGCCGCCCCGAGTTTTCGGAGAGGGGCGGCATATGAATCCAATAAATCTAATCTAATCTAATCTAATGGCTTGGTGGGCATAGCAGGGAAAAGATACAATAAAATCTCCATTTGCTTCTCACTCCAGGGGAAGGATACTGCAAAATTCCCATTTCCTCCCAATCAGCTGGAACTTGGGAGGCAGAGAATAGTTGGGTCCTGAGCCAGCCAGAGGTGGTATTTACTGGTTCTCTGAACTACTCAAAATTTCTGCTACTGGTTCTCCAGAACTGCTCCAAATCTGTTGAATTCCACCTCTGGTATATACAGTGATCCCTCGATTATCACGAGGGTTCCGTTCCAAGACCCCTCGCGATAATCAATTTTTCGCGATGTAGCGGTGTGGAAGTAAAAACACCATCTGCGCATGCGCGTCCTGTTTTCCATGGCCGCGCATGCGCAGATGGTGGAGCGACGACAGTTCGGAGGCTGGCAATGGTTGTTTTTCATGCCGGCCACCCCCCCAGCGCCTCTGGGCTCCTCGCCGCTACCCCCCACCCGCCCGATTCGCCCCTCTCACCGGCTTTCTTGGGGCACGAGTCCTCCTTCAGCAGCGCTTGTGGCAACGGCTTCTCAGCTTTTTCCTTCCTTCCTTCCCTCCTTCCTTCCCTCCTTCCTTCCATCCCTCCTTCCTTCCCTTCTCTCCTTCCCTCCCTCACTCCCTCCCTCCTTCCCTCCTTCCTTCCCTTCTCTCCTTCCCTCCCTCACTCCCTCCCTCCTTCCCTCCCTCCTTCCTTCCCTTCTCTCCTTCCTTCCATCCCTCCCTCCTTCCCTCCTTCCCTCCTTCCTTCCTTCCCTCCCTCCTTCCTTCCCTCCCTCCTTCCTTCCCTTCCCTCCCTCCTTCCTTCCCTCCCTCCCTCCTTCCCTCCCTCCCTCCTTCCCTCCCTCCTTCCCTCCTTCCTTCCCTTCTCTCCTTCCTTCCATCCCTCCCTCCTTCCCTCCTTCTCTCCTTCCTTCCATCCCTCCCTCCTTCCCTCCTTCCCTCCCTCCTTCCTTCCTTCCCTCCTTCCCTCCCTCCTTCCTTCCCTCCTTCCTTCCCTCCTTCCTTCACTCCCTCCTTCCTTCCCTTCCTTCCCTCCCTCCTTCCCTCCCTCCCTCCTTCCTTCCCTCCTTCCTTCCATCCCTCCCTCCTTCCATCCCTCCTTCCTTCCCTCCTTCCTTCCTTCCGTAAAAAGCACTTAAACAATGACAGAATAAAAACCCCCAGCCCTCACCTGTGTTTAAATTTCATTCACTCAGTCATTCATTCATTCTTCTGTATGCCACTCAGTCCCAACACTTTCAACCCACAAATTACCATTTCCCATCCCCTTAATGTACTGTACTGTACTGTACCTCTACCTGTACCTGTACTGTACACATTGAATAACACACTTAGTCATCCTGATAGAAATAATAACAATATTTATTTACATATTTACATTTTTTTGGGGGGGGGTTAGCATAACTAGGATAAATCGGGATCTTCTTCTATCACCATGTCTACAATGGACGCTGCAGGTGATGGTGTGACAGACCTCGTGGTTTTTGTGACAAACATAGTTATGGGCAGTTGTTGGCACATTTTCTTTTTCTTGGCTAACATGGCTCTGTATGGTGCAAAGGTGTTGTCAAGGGAGGCCTTAAATTGTATAGAGCGAGTCATGTTGGGATCCCAAAGTTCCACCATGCGTTGTACATTTGCAGCAGCTCTGTTCAGTTCTGCAAGCCGCTCAAGCGTTAGGCCAACATCTTCTTCTTCCTCAGCTTCTTCTGCTTTCTCTTCCTCATCTTCTTCACTCGCTGACCTGGTCAGCTCCTCCAGATCTCTGTCTGTCAGCGGTAGGCCATGCTCATCAAGCAAACCATTGACTTCCTCTGGTGTCATGTCAACGAAGCCTTCTCCACCCAGTGCCTGTGCCAGCTTCACAGAGTTCTGGACTGCAGCATCTTGATTTTCTTCGGGAGCAAATCCCCTGTAATCATGCACCACTTCTGGCCACAATTTCCTCCAGCAGGCATTCATTGTCTGTGACTTCATATCCATTAAGGCATTCTGAATGTTCTTCAGACAAGATGCAATTGTGTACTGACGTCAGTAGGCCTTCAATGTGAAGTTTTCATCAGCATCCATTGCTTCCACGATGCTTCCAAGAGAATTGCGCGTGTACAGTGCCTTAAATGCGCGGATAACACCTTGATCCATCGGCTGGATAAGCGATGTGGTGTTTGGTGGCAAGAATTCGACTTGCACCCCATCATGTTCATGTGCCAGGTCATCATGGCCTCCAGCATTGTCCATTAGGAGAAGCACTTTGAAATTGAGTCCTTTGGCAGCCAAATAATCCTTCACCTGTGGGATGAAGCACTGATGAAACCAGTCCCGCGTGAGGGGTTTTGTAATCCATGCTTTAGGATTATGCATCCAGTACACTGGCAATGCATTTTTATTTCTGTTCTTGAGGGCTCTTAGATTTCGTGACTTATAAATTATCCCTGGTTTCATCAAAAAGCCTGCTGCATTCCCACACATGATCAAAGTCACCCGATCTTTCATGGCCTTAAAGCCAGGGGCTTTGGCTTCATCTTGCATCAAGAAAGTCCGTGAAGGCATCCTCTTCCAGAACAGGCCTGTTTCGTCCATGTTGAACACCTGTTCTGGAAGGTAGCCCCCTTCTGCAATTAGGTCTTTAAACGTGCGCTGGACAAAGTTTTCGGCTGCACCTGTATCTGCTGAGGCAGCTTCTCCATGCAATGACACACTCTTCAGGCCATAGCGCCGTTGAAATTTCTCAAACCACCCTTTGCTTGCTGTTAATGTGGCTGGGGCTGAAGAAACAGAAGATGTTGATGGCTGGGGGTCTTCAGAGTCACCAGCACCTTCCTCTACAGAGAATGACAGGAAAGGGAGAGAGAAGTGACTTGAATGAAAGCATACAGTCCTTCCTTCCTTCCCTCCTTCCTTCCCTCCTTCCTTCCTTCCCTCCCTCCTTCCTTCCTTCCATCCCTCCTTCCTTCCATCCCTCCTTCCCTCCCTCCTTCCATCCCTCCCTCCTTCCCTCCCTCCTTCCTTCCTTCCACCCCTCCTTCCTTCCCTCCCTCCTTCCCTCCTTCCTTAAAAAGCACTTAAATAATGACAGAATAAAAAAACCCAGCCCTCACCTGGGTTTCCCTCATCTGCATCGCCTCCTTCTGTGTCTGCAAGATGGTTGTACAGTTGCTGCGCCTTGGTTCGTATAGTGTTCGTATCCAAAGCAATGCTCTTTTTGCGGCAGTCTTGTACCCACACAGACAAAGCAGCTTCCATCTTCATAAGGCGTTTGTTTCTAGGCGTCACCATTCTTTTTGCAGCCTTGTTGAATGTTATCAGAGAAGTTTGCCTTATCTTCTTTTCGTCTTTCCGAATGTATCGCACAGTCGATTCGTTGATCCCATAATGCCGACCAACATCTACATTAGAACGTCCCGCTTTCAGCATGTCCAAAAGTTCAATCTTCTCCTTAATTGTCAGCATCTTCCTGCTCTTTTTAGCGTCGCCGCCTCCACTCCACATGCAACGTTTAGGAGCCATCTTCCAAGAAGTGTTCACAAACAGCTGCAAGAAACAGCTGCAAGAAACAGCTGCAAGAAACAGCTGCAAGAAACAGCTGCAAGAAACAGCTGCAAAAACAGCTCCAAGAAACAGCTCCGACAAACAGCTCCGACAAACAGCTCCAAAAGTCCCAAAAGTTTCAAAGCAAAGCACGCTGAGCAAACAACACTGATTGGCCGAGATTTCTGTCGATCAGCATTGTCGGGCGAAATGTTTGCAATGACAACGCTGATTGGCTGAAATTTTGCTGTATCACCATTGCCGGGCAAACTTATTGCAATGGCAAAGCTGATTGGCCGAGATTTCGGCCAACCAGCAATGCTAGACGTCAGTTTGGTGATGACGCGTGACGTCATCGGGCGGGAAAAACCGCGCACGTATTTTTAATTTTTTTAATTAAAAAATCGCGATATAGCGTTTCGCGAAGATCGAGATCGCGAAAATCGAGGGATCACTGTATACCCCATCCATTTTGGAGACTTGTAAACAGTATGACAGTTTATAATAGAATACAAATAAAGCCATCCCTAATGAACCAATTAAAATATCTCAGTAAAAATAACAAAGTAAACATTAAGTCTAATAAAATTAACTTGTGTCAAATGGGCAGCCCACAACCTCTTTCTCCATTCATCTGTTAAGTGGATCAAGACCAGTGGTGGGCTGCTGCCTGGACGGGGAGGGGGGAACGCAGTGGGGTAGCAAAAATGGAGCTCCACCCCAGAACACCCAATTTGCACTGAAAGATGTTGAAAGAAAATGCAGAGCGTCTTGCATAAGCCACGCCCACAGTGTGGTAGTAAAAATTTCAGTAACTCTTCACTGATCAAGACAATCCTTGTAAGCAAATAGATTTGGAATGCGGAAAATATTGTGTATTGGAGCTGGTCTTTTTTAAAGGAGAAACTGTCTCTTTTTGCCAAATTAAATTTTAAGGGGATTGTTCTAGGATATCAGGAACTATTTTATGCCTTTTAAATGGAGTTTTGCTCACAGCTAAGACTTGAGATCAAGAATGTTAAGTTTTATGTATATGCTAATTAGTGTTAATAATTTAGTGCTTTGCTTGGACTTTTTGTTGATAATTGGATAAGGAGAAGATGTTACTTATTTAATTTGCCTATTGTTAAAAGATGAGTTACAGTATGGAGACTTTTACATTTGTTAATTAAGAGGAGGTGAAGAGATTATGAAATTGTTTAATTTCTTGAGGGAGTTATTTTTATTTTTTTGCTTCCTTGCAGTCTTTCCTTTCCTTTCTTTGTATTGTCTCTTTTATTTTTGTTTCTAAAACTTTTAATAAAGTTATTACAACAAAAAAGGAAGGCACAAGAAAATTGCATAAAGTGTTTGCTGCCTTGAGTCACTGACAAAAGTAATGTGGTATATAAATAAAATAAAATAAACAATATCAAATTGGTGGGAACACAGAATTGAAAAAGCAGTTCAAAATGAGCACATTAACATATACAGATTCATAATATTGGAGGAGCTCCCACAAAGAAGAGGGGGCCAACATATTCTCCAAAGCACCAGAAGGCAAGACAAGAATCAATGGATGGAAGCTCATCAGGGAGAGAAGCAATCTGGAATTAAGGATAAACTTCCTAAGAGTGCGGACAAATCACCAGTGGAACAACTTGCTTCATCACTGGAGGGTTTTAAGAAGAGACTGGCCAGCCATTTGTCTGAAATGGTATAGGGTCTCCTGCTTGAACAGGGGGCTGGGCTAGAAGACTTCTAAGGTCCTTTCCAGCATTTTTCTGATTCAAATGGATTCAAGAATTGGCACATAACACATCAGATTTAATTATGGTTGAAAAGGAAAGTGTGGATTGATTAGGCATTACTAGGAAATAGTATCAGACACAGAATTGATCTGAAAATTGGAGTCGAAAGATTATGGCATAAAACAGTGATGGAGAACCTATGGCACGGGTACCACAGGTGGCACGTGGAGCCATATCTGCTGGCATGTGAGCTGTTGCCTTAGCTCAGCTCCAACATGCATGTGTGTGCTGATTTTTGTCTCACACTGCTTTAAATTATATTTATTTATTTATTTGTTGCTTTTATATGCCGCTCAGTTTGAAACGGACTCTGAACGGCTATTTGTGTTTGACGACATAGAAACATAGAAGACTGACGGCAGAAAAAGACCTCATGGTCCATCTAGTCTGCCCTTATACTATTTCCTGTATTTTATCTTACAATGGATATATGTTTATCCCAGGCATGTTTAAATTCAGTTACTGTGGATTTACCAACCACATCTGCTGGACGTTTGTTCCAAGGATCTACTACTCTTTCAGTGAAATAATATTTTCTCACATTGCTTTTGATCTTTCCTCCAACTAACTTCAGATTGTGTCCCCTTGTTCTTGTGTTCACGACTATTAAGAAAGCAAACTAAGGTTTGTACAGATTTTATGTGTGCTGTTGGTGTGGTCTGTAGCTGGAGTAGAACACCCATTGTCATTGGGGCACTTGGTACCATGTCCAAGAATTTCACAAAACACATCAAGAAATTGCAGCTTCCTGCAGTAAAACCAGCCGAACTGCAAAAAACTGCGCTACTCAGAACATCATATATTTTAAGAA
Organism: Erythrolamprus reginae; assembly: GCF_031021105.1. Lineage (NCBI taxonomy): Eukaryota > Metazoa > Chordata > Lepidosauria > Squamata > Dipsadidae > Erythrolamprus > Erythrolamprus reginae. The sequence continues at coordinate 184,021,111 of NC_091950.1, forward strand.
GATACTTAGTTGATACTTAGGATGCTAGCAGAAATCCTTATCAACCATTAGCACAAGTCAGTGTTATTTGTGACATGTTTTTAAATGTACAGTTGACTGAGTTTCATGTTGAATGAATAAAATCTTGCCTTGACCGATATCAAAATACACATTTCACTTTTAACTGAAAATCATTTTGCTCAATTGAGATGCAATTCTCCACTGGCAATATGGAATAGCTGCAGCAATTTTGTTGATTTTCTTTTGCAGCGAAATTGCCTCTGATCCCTCTGAAGCATTTTTTTCCCAATGCTAGATTGAATAATCTCCCAGTTTCAGGACTGTCTCCAAGAGCGCTTCCCCCCACCCCGAATTCTTTAAATTCTTGACTCAAAATGTATGCCTGTATTTGATATATGAGATTACTGACAATATAGGCAGAGAATATGCAAAAGATGCAGTCTTTAATTTTACACTTTTATTTTTATTCCTTTACTTCCTAGCTAACAAAAATTCCCAAGCAGTACACAAGGGCCAGTAAGAATTGTTGCCACTTTTCAAATCCACGTTTAGCCTACTTTTGGAATGTGCATTGTTTGTGCAATTCACGTTGCCCTGTCTTGGAATCAAGACAGAAAATAGGACTCCTTAAGGCAGAGAAAAACACTGTTTCAGGAAATGTGTCATGTGAATGTAGAGATGCTTCAAAGAAAGGCCTGGGATGGAATGGTTTTGGTCTGTGTACCACTGAAAAGGAAGAGAAACATTATCTTAACCCCAAGGTTCTGAAGCTGAATTCAAACAAGCAGTAAAAACTTTATAAGATGGGGTGGGAGACAGAAAAGGGGATTTGGGTCTTTGCATCGAATCTTATGCTCTTACCTGCTAAGCAATAGCATTTAGCATTTAGACTTATATACCACTTCACAGTGCTTTACAGCCCTCTAAGCTGTTTACAGAGTCAGCCTATTGCCTCCAACAATCTGCACTGATTGTAATGAAAACAGCTGGGATCAGCATTAAGCTTTGTCTTGAAATTAAGTCTTCAGAATTGCCAAATCAGCCCCCCCCCCAATTTATTTAAAAAAACCCTTTTCTTTAAAAGCAAAAGTGGTTTTAAGAAGCTGAAGATGCTTAAACCATCAGTCTTGTCCTTTCCCTACATAAGCAAGGGTCAGCAGTACTGTTCTTCTAGGCATTGTAGTGCATAAGATATCCTAAAAAGCAGGGGCTAGACAAAAAAATCAGCCTAAAATTACCTTATTTAAATCCCTAAAGATTGGCAAAGGTTGTGTCATTTTCATGTTCCCACCTAAAATCTTGCAATACTTTGGGTGAGAAAGTGAAGTGGAAATCGTGTGACATTTAGTAATTTCCCAAGATTTAGGCCATTTTACAAACAATTTTATGGGGCACATTTTGGACCCACGGTTTCATATCTGCTAAACAGAATGTTAATTTAAGGGATATTTGAGATTAGTTAAATTTTATTTAATTAGTTGTAGTAATTGAAGGCTTGGTTTTAATTCCAGAAGTCCTCCCATATACCCTTCCATATACCCTAGTACATTAGCTGCCTAGGCTGCATCTCATTGTGGTCTGAAACAATGGATAGACACTAATCAAGGAGAGAAACAACCTGGAATTAAGGAGGAACTTCCTAACAGTGAGGATGATTAACTAGTGGAACAGCTTGCCCTCAGAGGTTGATAGTGCTTCATCACTGGAAGATTTTAAGAAGAGACTGGGCCGTCATTTGTCTGGAATTGTATAGGACAGTGATGGCGAACCTATGGCGTGGGTGCTACAGGTGGCATGCGGAGCCATATCTGCTGGCACGTGAGAAATTGCTCTAGCTCAACCAGCTGATTTTTGGCTTGCACAGAGGCTCTGGAGGGCATTTTTGTCTTCCAGAGAGCCTCCTGGGGGATGGGGAGGATGATTTTACCTTCCCCCAGCTTCAGGAAAGCCATTGGAGCCTGGAGAGGGCAAAACACAAGCCTACTGGGACCACCAGAAGTTGGGAAAGTGCTTGTTTCTGGCCTCCAGAGGGCCTTGGCTGTTTCCACCCTCCCCAGGCATTGAATTATGGGTATGGACACACTCTTTTGGCACCCGAGGAAAAAAAAAGGTTCACCATCACTGGTATGCGATCTCCTGTTTCTTCTAGGCTAGAAGGCCTCCAAGGTCTCTCCAGCTCTATTCTGATTGATTGAGTAGCAGTTTATTTATTAGATTTATAGCCTGTCTTTCATTCAGGAGTTCAAACCAGCACCTAGAGCAGTCCCTCCTACTGTTTTACTATTGGAAGACCTGAAACACATGTTAGGAACAGATTGCCATGGAGAAAATCTATGTGGCCGCTAAGAATCAATACTGACTTGATGGCCTGTAACCAAAATCAATCAATCCTCCCATTTTCCACTCATTAAAGCAACTCTGTAAAGTAGGCTGAACTGGGTGAGAATAACTTCCTCAAATTTAGCAGTTGAACATCTACCGTGTTTCCCCGAAAGTAAGACAGTGTCTTACTTTCTTTTTACCCCCAAAAGCCCCACTACGTCTTACTTTCGGGGTATGTTTTACATTGGAAAAAAATTGAAAGGGTCGCGTTCCCGAAGGCATCTCCCCAGAGTCCAGAAGGGCAGCCGCGGGACAGGAGCCTCGTGAGCCCTTTTCCAAGTTCAACCTCAGGGCTCCAAGCGGCGTGCACGCGTGGAGCCACAGACGCATGTCGGGGAAGCATGTGTCTGGAGGGGAGGAGCCGCTCTGCGCAGTTGGGCAGCCCCACCTGCCTGCCGGAAAGGAGGCGGGTGAAGGAGGGCGCAGCTCCGGCCGCTCGCCTCGGAGCTGGTCGGCCTCGCTGGCCGCTTGCAGCCGAGCCTCGGCAGGACTCGATTGCTGGGACGAGCGCCTTCGCTGCAAGCCGCCGCCCACTCGGCTCGCTTTGGACCAGCGCCGTCCTTCGCTTTGCCAAGCCGGGGAAGAGGCGGTGGCGCCACGGCGAGGCGAAGGCGAGGGGCGCGTGGGGAGCTTGGAAGCGATGTCATCGGGCTCCCCCCCCGGCAATATCCCCGTGTTTCCCCGAAAGTAAGACATATGTCTTACTTTCGGGGTACGGCTTATATTAGCCGACCCCCCTGAAACCCCCGATACGTCTTATAATTGGGGGTGTCTTACTATCGGGGAAACAGGGTATGACTGAGGGTGGATTAAAATCTATCCCTACTCCTAATCTAATACCAAACAACTACTGCTGCTGCTGCTGCTATTACTACTACTACTACTACTACTACTACTACTACTATTATTATTATTATTATTATTATTATTATTATTTATATTTGTATGTCGCCCTTCTCCGAAAACTATCCCAAATTATTTGCGTGGCCCATTAATGCTTAAATGATTTGATCATATCTACCATTGGATTAAAAGGGTGGATTAAAATCTATCCCCACTCCTAATCTAATACCAAACAACAACTACTGCAGCTGCTGCTGCTATTACTACTACTATTACTACTACTACTATTACTACCAGTACTACTTCTATTATTATTATTATTATTATTATTATTATTAATAATAATAATATTAATATTTATATTTGTATGCCGCCCTTCTCCGAAAACTATCCCAAATTATTTGCGTAGCCCATTAATGCTTAAATGATTTGATCATATCTACCATTGGATTAAAAGGGTGGATTAAAATCTATCCCCACTCCTAATCTAATACCAAACAACAACTACTGCAGCTGCTGCTGCTATTATTACTACTATTACTACTACTACTACTATTACTATTACTACTACTACTACTACTACTATTATTATTATTATTATTATTATTATTATTTATATTTGTATGCCGCCCTTCTCCGAAAACTATTCCAAATTATTTGCGTGGCCCATTAATGCTTAAATGATTTGATCATATCTACCATTGCTTGAAAATCCACTTGTGCATTGACTAAGGCTTTGGAGATCTGTGCCGAGTTCTGAAAGTGAACATTATCTGAAATATCAAGCAAAGAAGAAAAGAAATTAAGAAACGGAATGGGGCTGATTAAAAACAAGAATCCCACCAGTCTGACAAATGCCAGAAAGCACGCAAGAGTAGAACATTAGACTCGTGTCATGAGTTAACAAGCGATATAGCAGGGACGATCAACAATGAGTCAGCAGTGCTCAATGTGCCAGATAGAAAATGAAAATACGTCTAAATGTATTGACCCTGCTCACAGGAACAGAGAAATGCTTAATGTTTCTTTAACAAAGTGGTTCTCTCTCAGGATTGGCACCAGTGTTTCATGGGCCTCACCATCTGCCGTTCCATGGATGAGAAGGTAATCCACATTATGGAAATTCTGAGCCCTTGCCATAACCGTTGAATTCTGAAAGGGAAAATAATGAACAATTACGGAGTTGCCAAATGTAAAAATGATAGGTAATGCCTTCATTACCAGTGTCCTATGTTCTGGTGACAGCAATCTCTCAGTCAGTGAAAAGTTTTTCCTCTACTTTCTGCTAATTGTTCTTAAATCTCAGGCTTCGTGGGTTTTGTTTAAGGAATTACCTACAAATACCGATAGGCCTCAACTCGCAGTGGTTCATTTTAGTGACCGTTCAAAGATACAACAGCACTGACTCAGGACCATTTTTCACGCTTACGACTGTTGTGGCATCCCCATGGTCATGGGATCAAAGTTTAGATGCTTGGCAACTGGTTCAAATTTATGATGGTTACAATGTCCTGTGTCATGTGATCACCTTTTGCGATCTTCTAACAAAGTCACTGGGGAAGCCAGGTTCATTTATCAACCATATTACTAACTTATCAACTGCAATGATTCACTTAACAGCTGTGAAGCGTTGTAAAATGGGGTAAAACTCACTTAGCAAATGTCTCACTTAGCAACAGAAATGTTGGAACAATTGTGGTCATAAGTTGAGGACTATTTGTTTTTCACAGTAGTGCAAGTTTGGAAGATGTGGAGAGACTTGGTCCATAGATTCTATTCTATTCTGTTCTGCTCTGCTCTGCTCTACTCTATTCTCATATAAATATTTCAATGCAAGACTTACAGAAGTTATATTTAAAGAGATACAGCCATCAGCCAAATGTACATTTCAGCAATAAATTGTGTTGCAAATTTATTTTGAAAATTTGTTTGAATCATGATTACCTTAGTTCAAATAAACGACTTCCTTCTTAGGTAGCCCAGAAAAGGTATAGCCCAGAAAAGAGAAGCAAGATAAAACTATGAATGGGTCAATAAACAATCTCATTTCATCTTAATTTATTATTTTCCTGAAGTAAGGCTTGGTTTGCCTTATTTCTACATCATAAACATTCTGCATATGTAGCCCAAAATGTTCAATGCACTAGAGATAAAGTTCCTAACTTTTTGTTTGAAATTGGAAGGAAAAAACGTAAAAAGTAAAGTCATGTACCTAATTTATCCAGTAAAGTTAAACTACTATCTGCCAATCCCTTGAACTATCCACAAATCATTCTGGCACAGAATTGGATGCCATCACTGGCAATACCTATCTTGTCAGTCAATGACACTACACTTAGTGTACTGGACATATTTTTTTAAAAAAGGTGGAGGATACCTTCAGTTTTGTTCATCTCCCAATCCTCAAACATTAGCGGTCAATGGAAAAATATCTATTGACATAGGCTGAACGAGAGAAGTAGCAAGTTTTGATAGACATACTGGCAAGAAAGTCATGTGTCATTCTGTTTTTACCCAAGTGGTTTGTGTGAGTGCATCTACAGTGGTTCTCAACCTTTTTAATGCCGCGACCCCTTAATACAGTTCCTCATGTTGGGGTGACCCCCAATCATAAGTCTAGCCCCAATTCTACCAACAGAGCTTTAATCTGATTTGCAGGAAGGTAAGTGGGACACCCCCACTGTAAACACCTGATTGGTCAGATTGTAAAGATATGTTCCAAGGCGCCAGAATAGAAGCTTTAGTTCCTAACACCATGGGAAATTTGTCTTTTCTCGTGGTCTTAGGCAACTCCTGTGAAACGCTCATTCGACCCTCAAAGGGGTCCTGACCCTCAGGTTGAGAACCACTTTATTAAAGGGACTCCAACTAGCATCTGATAGGCTTCTTTGGGATACATGTTTAACACTATTATGGAATAACATTAAACTTTTATTTTAAAAAGCAGACTGAAGAACTATGGAGAAACCCAGTGAGACTTGGATTTTGAAGCAGCAGAGGCATCTCTCTCTCTCCCCCCTTCCTCTCTCGGTCTCTTTCCTCCTTCTGCCCACTGGTCAGCTGCCTTCAGGCCAGCTTAGGTCTCTAAGCCAATCCCCAGTGGGTACAGCAAAAGAGCCAAGTTTTATTTCCCTGGCTCCTCTTCCTTCCCAAAGACTGGGGACCACAGGCAGCGATTCAACACCAATACAGTGACTCTTGTATGATCCTGCTAGCCATAAGTTAATACCAACCAACAGTGTCAGCTCCCAACTAGTGATGGGCGAACCAAACTCGCACAATTTGGGTCCGTATCGAACTTTGCAGTGTTTGGTATGCCGAACACGAACACGAAATTTTTTGAAACTTTGGGCAAAGTTCGGGGTCATGTTCGGTGTTTGGAGCTTTGACGTCACCGGCAGGTTGCTAAGGATGCCAAGGTGATCACTTCCTGGATTCCATGGAATCCAAGAAGTGATCACCTTGGCATCCTTAGCAACCTGTCGGTGATGTCAAGGCTCCGCCCCCGGAATCTCTTCGTGGGAGGGATTCCCCAACTCCTTTAAAGGGAGGTCTTCACGTAAAAATAAACATTGTTATTTTTACGAAAAAGGACGCCGCAGCGGCGCTGCAAGCAAAGGGTGGTCCTTTTGCGTAAAAATAAACTTCGGGCAAAGTTCGGGGTCATGTTCGATGTTTGGAGCTTTGACGTCACCGGCAGGTTGCTAAGGACGCCATGGAATCCAGGAAGTGATCACCTTGGCATCCTTAGCAACCTGGGATTCTCCATTCGGGTTTGGGTTCGGTTCGGGTTCGGCCGAATTTTGCATAAAGTTCGTCCGAACTTGTCGGACCCAAACACTGTTGGGTTCGCCCATCACAACTTATTGCTGTGACTTATTACTGTTGAAATACTAGAACTGCTCAAGGCATTTTAAGCTAGCTCAGGAATAGTTTGGGAATGATGTAAAGGCTATATTATTAGGGTATGGCTTATTCAGTTTAAAGGTGACCTTTAGTTTCCTTTATAAAACTAAGTGTTATCTCTGCCACCACCATCCCCAAAATCCAAATAGACAAGGCCTCCCAATTTCCTTCAAATATCAACTGAAGACAATGTCAGATGGAAGAATTGGCAGAGACAAGAAGAAGGCAGCCCATACACTCAGCCAAGGAGCAAAAGGCAGGAAAAGGACATTTGAAATTAAATAGTAAGAGTATAGTTAAATTATAGGCAGGTTTACATGGTTCTTACTTTGTAATGCTCAAGATTGTCAGATTTGGTTGGTAGACCCATAAATCGTTCAGTGTAGATGGAGGCTGCAATATACAATAAATGCAGCTGTCACAATGCACAGAAACCCATTAACACACAAACACACACCCAAGAGCAAATGTATTGTAAAGCATGCATTTACATTCATTCACGCTAGTCATTCAGGGGGACGTTGGGGCAGTTTTCTCATAATTTTTCCATAAAACAGACAATTAATTTTAAAGCTGGCCTCATACCACAAAACCAACATCAAAGCAACCGAGTTGTCGAAGTGTGGAACTCATTACCTGACTCAGTAGTGTCAACCCCTAACCCCCAACATTTTTCCCTTAGACTATCCACGATTGACCTCTCCAGGTTCCTTAGAGGTCAGTAAGGGGCGTGCATAAGTGTGCCAGTGTGCCTTCTGTGCCCTGTCCAATTGTCTCTCCTTATCTCATTTATCTTTTCTTCCTTTCAAATATGTTCACCTATACTTTTATATATTTTCTTCTATTCTTTTCTTTATTTATATTATTACATATCTTTCTCTTCAATGTGTATTATGTATTGAACTAAACAAACAAACAAACAAACAAACAAACAAACAAACAAATAAATAAATAAATAGCAGCCGTAACAACACGGGGCAAGTCTACTATTAGCCAGAGTGACAAGAGTGCCTTCAGTCTCCTGGTTGTATATTAAGTGCAAAACCATTTTAAGCAGATATGATATATTTTTTGCCAAGGAAGCAGGGAGATGTCAAAACAATGCTGTTTGTACCTTAATTTGATGATTATATGAAACTATATGTCTCTGCGATACATATTCTATGCATTTTGATTTGTGGGATGATTAGCATTTCCTATTGTTTCTTCAGCAGAAAAACTTTGCAAGGGATGATGGTGTGTGTGGTGGGGGGAAAAGTTGCCTGAGACGGCATAAATAGGGTAATGAAAGTGGAGGAGTGTTCAAGAAGCAGCTGGACACGATGCCAAACTGCCAGCTTCTTACTGTAGCCACAAGTAAGAAGTACAAAACTGACTGAGATGAAGAGCGGGCCCAGCCAAAGTTTAACATCTGAAGCTACGGCTGATCTTTAAAAGAGCACCTAATAATTGGAAACAGAATCTGTTTCATAGACAACGGTGTCTTTGAAAAGGCTTGTGTTTTGACGTGTTTGTTTTAAGAACCTTTGCTTTGAAGACATATACTCAGCAACTCTGCAAACTATTTCAAAGCAAGCTTTGCCCAAGAGAAGGTCTGTTTGTTTTTAAAAGAAAGTGTATTTTGAAGAAGGTGTTTTTAGATG